>NW_028152099.1:0-2500 GCF_964638095.1 Poromitra crassiceps
TGTGTAAATCACCCTTTAAAGGCCGGCTTTACCGTGGGGAATATTTTTTTTTTTTTTTTTTTTCTTAATTTATTTTTTTCTCTGGCTGTGAACAAGCAATTTCAAAAATTTCAACGGATTCGAAATTTAAGATTTTTTAAGAATTAATATATATTCATATTCCCCACGGTAAAGCCGGCCTTTAAGTCAAACTGTTAGTGGCTTAATAGGTTATCAGTTAACAAGTTACTTGTCTGTTATTCAGATGTTTTAAAAGGGTACGCTTGGGCACAGTGGACATCTACAAGTTGGCAATAAAAGTGTAAGCTCAAGGTTGACTAAAGGAGTTAGGATATAATGCATAAAAAACTTGGACAAAAGACAGCAAAGGAGGCAGATATATGATTCAAACAATACGTTTTTATTGCAAATAATAGTTTTTATGAAATGAAAAACTTAAAGTAAAAAGAAATATATCAATCCATTTTGTCCTTGTGTGGGGCTGAGTCGGGGTTTCTGGACTGTGTGGAGGGACTGTTGAGTCTTGGAGTCAAGTCTGAGTCAGGGCTATGATTTGTCTATTATGTCAACTCAGATGTGATTGAGCATGAGGATAGCTTCTTCCATTTCGTCTGTAGTCATTTGAGTTGGTGATTTTGTAAGCAGTGGTGTGATAAGTGCGAGTGGGATGGTGTATGATGTTTCCTGGTTATTGATGGACAGAGAGAATTGGATATGTGTTTTGCGGTTTCTGTTTTATGGCGTTGATTGCATTTGTGACATTTGTATGTGAGTGAGTCAAAGTTTACAGTAGTGATAGGTGCCAAAAACAGAAGTACTTGTTTGTGACGGTGGCAGAAGAGACTTCACCATAGATGCTTTGAGTGGTGGGTGGTGGTGGTTCTGTGTATGATTCAAGTGTAGTGGTGGGTGTTGATGTTGTGGTTGGGGTGGTTGTCAGATATGTATTGGTTTGTATGCATGTATGGATAGGTTGGTCAGGTGGTACCAGTCGTCAATGTCAGGTTTACAGTACCCCCACACAGCTAGGTCAATGGTTCCAGTTGCTCACTGAGGAGGAAGGTTGTTGTATTCATGGTGGTGCCGGCTCAGGTTGTTGCTTCAGTTGTGGGTTTTACCAGTTTGATTACTTTGCAAGTGATGTTGATCTGTGGAAGAGCATGGCATAAACAGACAAATTAGTCATAGGAAGTAGTATGTTTAGCTTTTATAACTTCACATTGACATGACACTATTTGCATATAGGTTGACTTTAGAAAATCTGGAGTATGTAATTCAAATTCAAAGATTCAAGGCCAAGGTTCAGTAGGTGGCATTTTGTTTTTGCATGATATTGTATGTTTTATCTAATGTCACTACTGTGGCATAGGGTGCAAAAAAAGATAGTAGACTTACTTTTTCGAAGTGGCGTCCTTCATTCAGAATGGTGGTGGTTGCATGTGAATAGCCACCCAGGGAGTGATGGATTATGGGAATTTGAGTCCGAGTCTCCAGGCCCTGAGTCAATTAGGTGGCTCACACGTGTGTGTGTGTGTGTGTGTGTGTGTGTGTGTGTGTGTGTGTGTGGGAATGGGGGGGGGGGTGTCACAGCAGGTGGCATTAAACGTTTAGACATTACAAGTACCGCATAGTACCACACTTCAAATAAACCAAACTATACCTTTCACAAATCAACTCAATAAGTGTCAAACTAAATGAATGCCTGCGAAACTGTTTTCGGATGTGTGAGATGTGCAAAATAAATCAGCATTGTTTTTCGGTGGAGTGTCCCTTTAAGGCCAAAACTCTTAACATCTTACTTGGCTTTAATTAAACACACAAGATAGGAATACATTTCAAATTTTTATACCCATAGCTCCACCCATCTTCCCAGGGGGGGGGGATGCAAACACACAAACAATAACTCACCAATTCAGCTTCAGAGTTTAGATTCAACAGGGCACCATTGGCACGTGGATATCTACAGATCAGTAAAGGCGCAACCAATCACTTCAAGTTCAAACATTAACATTAACATGGTACATTCATGTCCACATTTTTAGTAGCGTTTTAAACATAAATTTAACATTTTTAACTTTGTGTTATTCTTTCGTAATTTATACTTTTAACTTATGCTTTTAACTTATTAAACTAAAACACAATATGAATTCAAAGATGCAAACACAAAAATGAAATCAGTGCTGCAATACAATGGTTCCTTCCAATTGAAGCAATTTAACAAATAAATTAAGCAGCATTGCATCAAACATTTAAGCAGCATTTTAAAACAACAGGAATGTAAACATATTCACCGACCATTGGCGTCTTTGAAATTAAACTCTGAGTAGAGCTTGGTGCTTCTGGTTGCTGTCTGTTTGAATGTATGACTGAGAGAATGTATTCCTTTTCAGCTGTTCTCAATCTGGTAATGAGCGGCCATTTTGCTGCTGCATCTTGGGAAGTGTAGTTTTTTGTGAGAGTAATTCCATTCCCTGGCTCATCTCTTGCACCAGGGGCTGTC
>NW_028152099.1:15000-25000 GCF_964638095.1 Poromitra crassiceps
TTCACCGGTAGGACATAACACGTGGGAGGTTCACGCTATTCCAACCAGTTCCCCTCCCTCTGAACAGGCGCCCTTAACGATCAGAGGAGGAACCATATAAGCAACCAGGATGTTGCATGTTTTTGTGAAGGGGGTTCCTATATGAAGGAGACCCCTGGGAGGCACGGGGAGAACATGAAAACTCCACACAGAAAGGCCATTTTGCCAACCCCACCCGGGTGGTGGGCACTCGAGGACATGCGGACGGGCACGCATTCCTTCAGTGTTCACATCGGCCCAGGTGGCAATCGAACCCACGACCTTCGAGCTGTGAGGCGATAGTGCTTACCACTGCACCACCGTACCTCCCTATGTAGTCTATGATTGTAACATATGAGGGGAGTCATACACCAAAGTAAAAGTAATAATAAAAAAGCTAACCTAAAGAAACATAACTACAGATAACAAGTATTACACAAATTAACAGATTGGTGAGGAGGGAGAGAGACTGCAAGTTCTGCAGGTCTTCTTAAGCTTAATGAGTGCACCAGATCCAGGTGCACCCAATCAACCTAATGACCACAACACCAGGCCTGTGCAAGACAGGACCAGGAGAATGGGAAGATTACCATTTTATGTTGCAATTTGTGTGAGATCATATCATATAATGCCAGTATTAAGAGTATTATGTGTAGACATTTACAAAATCAAGAACATCTTAATTGAAGTAATCCATTTTATGTTTCAGTAGGTATACATTAGATATTAGGAGTAGTAGTATGTTAAAGGACAGCGGTTGATGCCGTTTACTTCCATTGCATGCATTGTGTTGCCCCATGTTTTGCAACCAGCTGACCTAGCAGCATTAGCATTTAGCTAATAACCACACCAAAGATAATTATAGCCTACATCATCTAGTTGCCTATATAGCACTATGTTTATCATCAAGCCTTTTCACAGCTCAAAACATTGGTTGACTACATTGCAGTACAAGTTACACATTGCATAGACCACAGGATTCCTTTAAGGAAATGATCATTTATTGTGCCAAACATGTCATGGTGCTTACCTCTCTGCTTATAATGAGCAAGTGTGCTTCTAACGAAGTCACATGACACTAAGTCTTCTCCTTCTTCCTTTGATTGGATTATTGGTTGGCAGCTAGCTTTCGGGTACAATACTGCCACTTACTGATCTGGAGTGTGACAATAAACTAATTTTTGATCTATCAAACTATAAACACAATAGTCAATGACATAAAAGGAACCAAAGAATACTAATTTCCTCTTACGCTGTTCATTTATTGTCTTAATATTAAATACCAGATGGACTATCTAACAGTTATATTCCATGATATAGGAGAAAATCCTGTACCACAATGGTTTCTAATAATTGCATACAAAATTTGGCATAATTAAATGATATAATTCCAGCCTGTAAAACAAACAAAATTGTTAGTACTAAATGGCCTGCATTTATATAGCGCTTTTATCCAAAGCGCTTTACAATCAGTAGGTAGTCTACATTCACCCATTCATACACCGAGCAAGGAGGGTTAAGTGTCTTGCCCAAGGACACAACGAGGGAGCGGGGATCGAACCGCCAACCCTTGCATCATTGGCCGACCCGCTCTACCTCCTGAGCTAAAGCCGCTAAAGTACTAAATACATTTACCTACATATAAAACAAAAAGTACATTATAGCAATGATCTGAAAAAACATCTCAAGTCTAGTGTTTCATTAAATCTATATATGTGGTGATAGTATGTGCAATTTGTCTATAAAAAATGCTTCACATTTTAAGAACAGCAAGTCTAGATTGTTGTTGTAATGAATTTTTGCAATACCTTAAGTGTAGGCTGAAGATTAAGTGGCTGTGTGATGTTGTGGGCACTGAGTGTGTCTCCATGTCCCCAGTGTCCACTGCTCAGGTTGTCTAAAATTGTGAAAGGGCCTTTCTGTGGAGTCTGCATGTTTTTCCCTGAGAGTTCCTCCAGAACATCATGAACCCCCCACCAAAAAAAAAAAAAAAAAAAAAAAACATGCAGAAGATTGCTGCTTGACCAGCAAAGGTTGAGTGAAAGTTGGTCCATGTGCGCTAAGAGGAGAAAGCTATCTACTGCCTCTGGCCTGCCCTGAGGAGGAAGGACAAGCCTGGATGAGAGAAATATGGAGAGCACATTTCAAATGCATTGTCCCAAAACATTAAATAACTCAAACCAAAGTGCATTTGTGATGCATAAACTACAGTAAGCTACTGTTACCGTTTAGCTGTAAAGCCAGGGAGCAATGAAAACACATGTCCACTCCAAAGCAATCGATTACCAATAAACTGATGGTAGTATGTTTTTTTGTTCAATTTGTGTCTGATTCATGAATGTATAAGTCTGATGTGATGATGATGATGTGTGTGTGTGTGTGTGTGTGTGTGTGTGTGTGTGTGTGTGTGTGTGATATAGCTATATATATATATATATATACAGTATATATATATAGGGAAAAGTAGGCTACTCGTGCACAATCCAAGCAGGGAGGTGCTGGTCACAGCAAGCAGGATCAAAATAACATAAAAACAGTCTCTACAGGAACAAGTCCATATGAAGTTGACCGTACACTCCAGAAGAACAAGGTGACCAATGTTGTATCAAATGATCATATTTATTTTAAGAGGAACAACGCGTTTCGCATGCTTGCTGCTTCATCAGGTTCATAGTAAAAGTGCAGTGATTACAAACACCTTTGTAGCAGGCCGTTCTGTCACACGGCCTTGCAGGGCCTAACTCAGAGGCAGTGAATGTCTCTGAAGAGGTTATATCTGACCCCAGTTTCTCTGTGGTTTCATTGTGGTCAGTCAGGGCGTTGTGGTCAGTCAGGGCGTTGTGGTCAGTCAGGGTGTGGTGGTCAGTCAGGGCATTGTGGTCAGTCAGGGCATGGTGGTCAGTCAGGGCGTGGTGGTCAGTCAGGGCATGGTGGTCAGTATGGGCGTGGTGGTCAGTATAGGCGTTGTGGTCAGTATGGGCGTTGTATCTACATATATACATGTATGCATATATATATGTATATATATATATACACATGTATATATACACATGTATATATATATACACACACACACACACACACACACACACACATATATATATATATATATATATATATGTTTGTGACATTGTGTGTGTGTGTGTTTGTTTGTTTGTTTGTTTGTGTGTGTGTGTGTGTGTGTGTCCTGACACTTATGTGTGGAGTGAAGCATCCTGGGAGTTGGAGTAACAGCAGTGATAGCCATTTTATGATGAGTGAAGGGTTTGTTTCAATGCTCACACCTGTGTGTGTGTGTGTGTGTGTGTGTGTTTGTGTTTGTGTGTTTGTGTGTTTGTTTGTTTGTGTGTGTGTATGTGTGTGTGTGTGTGTGTGTGTGCATGCGTGCGTGCGTATGTGTGTATGACACCTGTGTGTGGAGTGAAGCACTCTGGGAGATGAAGTACAGCCGTGGTGGCCATTTTAATACATGTGTGTGTGTGTGTGTCTGTGTGTGTGTGTTTGTGTTTGTTTGTTTGTTTGTTTGTTTGTTTGTGTGTGTGTGTGTGTGTGTGTGTGTGTGTGTGTCTGTGTGTGTGTGTGTGTGTGTGTGTGTGTGTGTGTGTGTGTGTGTGTGTTTGTGTGTGTTTAGTGTCAGGGCATGTGTCATCAAAAGTTTAAACATTTATCATTTCAAAACGGTTTCACGTATCTAAATGAATTCCATAACTTTAGGTCAGGTAAGTCCAGAGATTGCACAGAAAAAGTTTGGGCTCATTCAGGCAAATGGCCTGGGAGGAGATAGCAAAAATAGGTTATTGACAAAGTCCAAGATGGCGGAAAATCTAGCAGACTTAAATGGGCGTGGTCTATATGGATAGATGCGTATTGATCCAGGGAATCCAGCAGATGTGGAATTCTACGCCTCACGGTTCAGCAGTTATGGGTCAATACGCAAAAGGGTCTGTTATAGCGCCACCATCTGGCCAATATGGCTAATTTTTTGTCTCTGAGTAGTGGGGCACATTTCCAACCTATGTGCAAAGTCTGGCTACTGTACCCCTTACGGTTTTTGCCGTGCATACTGTTTTAGCGGAGAATAAAAATAATAATAAACGGAACAGATACAATAGGGATCCACGCACTTCGTGCTTGGACCCCTAATAAAAATAAATATAGCCGCAAGCGGCGATGCGGGGTCCAAGCTTCTGGTGACTTGGGGGTTATATGTCAGATAATATAGACACTGAATTGCACATTTAGTCAGAGTTGATAGCTGCACAAGTGTACCAAGTTTGCAAGTAATATGTAGTAGCGGTGGTGGTTGGTAAGCCAAATGGTGGCTGTCAAAGAGGCTTATTAAGCAATGGACTTTTTCCAGGCAAACTGTCATAATTTCAAATCCTAGCTTCCTGATAAGCTTAGATGTGTTAGCCATGAGTGGACAGCTTACTGAGGTGTTGCTTTTGTGGTGTTCCGAGTCCATTGGATGAAGATAGTGTGCTGCTTCTACTGTACACTTCTGATCATGGTTATAGATGTGCTCAGTGAGGAAAGGATTAAACAAACTGTTCCTGAATGGTGATCTAAGTAATTGGTTGTCACAATGAAAAGCCAATGCTTTTGTAGTAGTGGTGGTAGTCATAAATCTGGTCTGCATAAGCACAAGGCCAGAATTTGAACCATTTGTCTTGAAATTAATGTAAAATCCTAACTATTACTAGATACTCCACATGGTACATTCATAGTGTCTCTGTATAGATATAACAAGATTAATATTCAGGTTGTGTAAATCACCCTTTAAGTCAAACTGTTAGTGGCTTAATAGGTTATCAGTTAACAAGTTACTTGTCTGTTATTCAGATGTTTTAAAAGGGTAAGCTTGGGCACAGTGGACATCTACAAGTTGGCAATAAAAGTGTAAGCTCAAGGTTGACTAAAGGAGTTAGGATATAATGCATAAAAAACTGGGACAAAAGACAGCAAAGGAGGCAGATATATGATTCAAACAATACGTTTTTATTGCAAATAATATTTTTTATGAAATGAAAAACTTAAAATATATCAATCCATTTTGTCCTTGTGTGGGGCTGAGTCGGGGTTTCTGGACTGTGTGGAGGGATTGTTGAGTCTTGGAGTCAAGTCTGAGTCAGGGCTATGATTTGTCTATTATGTCAACTCAGATGTGATTGAGCATGAGGATAGCTTCTTCCATTTCGTCTGTAGTCATTTGAGTTGGTGATTTTGTAAGCAGTGGTGTGATAAGTGCGAGTGGGATGGTGTATGATGTTTCCTGGTTATTGATGGACAGAGATAATTGGATATGTGTTTTGCGGTTTCTGTTTTATGGCGTTGATTGCATTTGTGACATTTGTATGTGAGTCAAAGTTTACAGTAGTGATAGGTGCCAAAAACAGAAGTACTTGTTTGTGACGGTGGCAGAAGAGACTTCACCATAGATGCTTTGAGTGGTGGGTGGTGGTGGTTCTGTGTATGATTCAAGTGCAGTGGTGGGTGTTGATGTTGTGGTTGGGGTGGTTGTCAGATATGTATTGGTTTGTATGCATGTATGGATAGGTTGGTCAGGTGGTACCAGTCGTCAATGTCAGGTTTACAGTACCCCCACACAGCTAGGTCAATGGTTCCAGTTGCATCACTGAGGAGGAAGGTTGTTGTATTCATGGTGGTGCCGGCTCAGGTTGTTGCTTCAGTTGTGGGTTTTACCAGTTTGATTACTTTGCAAGTTCAAGTTCAAACATTATAGATTGAATTGATTGTAAGATGTTAAAACCAGCTCCACAAACCTGCATTTCTGCTTTCTCCAGCAGTCACCTTCATCTCAGTGATTCAGGGCACCTGCTGCAGCTATCAACAGAGCTCTACCACACAGCCCACTCTGATTGGCTGATAGGGGTGTTAGTCACATTGCATTACTACATGTTTCTGCCCACTTTAATGTTTACATGGTAACCATTGGTGACCTGGATTACAGTTGCACTTCTGTGGGTCAGATCCTAACTTCCTGGGATTCAAGACGAAACCTAGCGGGAAGCTGGAGAGTCGTTCCCCTGGCTTTGGCATGTGGTCTGACTGGCCTGACCTGAATGACTTATGTGGCTGCTGTGAAGTTGCCCTGGAGTGGGCAGGGCCTAACTCAGAGGCAGTGAATGTCTCTGAAGAGGTTATATCTGACCCCAGTTTATCTGTGGTTTCATTGTGGTCAGTCAGGGCGTTGTGGTCAGTCAGGGCGTTGTGGTCAGTCAGGGCGTGGTGGTCAGTCAGGGCGTGGTGGTCAGTCAGGGCATGGTGGTCAGTCAGGGTGTGGTGGTCAGTCAGGGTGTGGTGGTCAGTCAGGGCGTGGTGTTCAGTCAGGGCGTGGTGGTCAGTATGGGCGTGGTGATCAGTATGGGTGTGGTGGTCAGTATGGACGTTGTGGTCAGTATGGACATTGTGGTCAGTATGGGCGTTGTGGTCAGTATGGGCGTTGTGGTCAGCTATGGCGTTGTGGTCAGTTAGGGTGTGGTGGTCAGTCAGGGCGTTGTGGTCAGTCAGGGCATGGTGGTCAGTCAGGGCATGGTGGTCAGTATGGGCATGGTGGTCAGTATTGTGGTCAGTATGGGCGTTGTATCTACATATATACATATATATACACACGTATATATATATACACACACACACACACACACACACATATATATATATACATTATATATATATATATATATATATATATATATATATATATATATATATATATATATATATGTTTGTGACATTGTGTGTGTGTGTGTGTGTGTGTGTGTGTGTGTGTGTGTGTGTGTGTGTGTGTGTGTGTGTATATATATATATATATCCTCATCCTGGGCAACAATATGTTTTTGAGAAAATACAAGATGGTTTTTGCATGATATTGTATGTTTTACATTGATATTGATATTGTATGTTTGTTTGTTTGTTTGTGTGTGTGTGTGCATGTGTGTGCATGTGTGCGTGCGTATGTGTGTATGACACCTGTGTGTGGAGTGAAGCACTCTGGGAGATGAAGTACAGCCGTGGTGGCCATTTTAGTATATGTGTGTGTGTGTGTGTGTGTGTGTGTGTGTCTGTGTGTGTGTTTGTTTGTTTGTTTGTTTGTTTGTTTGTGTGTGTGTGTGTGTGTGTGTGTGTGTGTGTGTGTGTGTGTGTGTGTGTGTTTGTGTGTGTGTGTTTAGTGTCAGGGCATGTGTCATCAAAAGTTTAAACATTTATCATTTCAAAACGGTTTCACGTATCTAAATGAATTCCATAACTTTAGGTCAGGTAAGTCCAGAGATTGCACAGAAAAAGTTTAGGCTCATTCAGGCAAATGGCCTGGGAGGAGATAGCAAAAATAGGTTATTGACAAAGTCCAAGATGGCGGAAAATCTAGCAGACTTAAATGGGCGTGGTCTATATGGATAGATGCGTATTGATCCAGGGAATCCAGCAGATGTGGAATTTTGATTCTACGCCTCACGGTTCAGCAGTTATGGGCCAATACGTGAAATGGTCTGTTATAGCGCCACCATCTGGTCAATATGGGTAATTTTTTGTCTCTGAGTAGTGGGGCACATTTCCAACCTATGTGCAAAGTCTGGCTACGTACCCCTTACGGTTTTTGCCGTGCATACTGTTTTAGCGGAGAATAAAAATAAAAATAAATATAGCCGCAAGCGGCGATGCGGGGTCCAAGCTTCTGGTGACTTGGGGGTTATATGTCAGATAATATTAATATAGACACAGAATTGCACATTTAGTCAGAGTTGATATGTGCACAAGTGTACCAAGTTTGTAGTAAGTAATATGTAGTAAGTAGCAGTGGTGGTGGTAAGCCAAATGGTGGCTGTCAAAGAATAATGGACTTTTTCTAGGCAAACTGTCATAATTTCAAATCCTAGCTTCCTGATAAGCTTAGATGTGTTAGCCATGAGTGGACAGCTTACTGAGGTGTTGCTTTTGTGGTGTTCCGAGTCCATTGGATGAAGATAGTGTGCTGCTTCTACTGTACACTTCTGATCATGGTTATAGTGGTGCTCAGTGAGGAAAGGATTAAACAAACTGTTCCTGAATGGTGATCTAAGTAATTGGTTGTCACAATGAAAAGCCAATGCTTTTGTAGTAGTGGTGGTAGTCATAAATCAGCTCTGCATAAGCACAAGGCCAGAATTTGAACCATTTGTCATGAAATTAATGTAAAATCCTAACTGTTACTAGATACTCCACATGGTACATTCATAGTGTCTCTGTATAGGTATAACAAGATTAATATTCAGGTTGTGTAAATCACCCTTTAAGTCAAACTGTTAGTGGCTTAACTCATTCACCGCCAGTTTAGGACTGCCAATATTTAGCACAGGCCAAAGATTTTCATAATTGTTGGTCATATTTCAAGACCCACAGTAAATTATCTATTAGCACCAGAGTGATTTGCAATACCTCAAAATGAAGATGTACGTCTCTGGGTTCACCAGGGAAAAAAAAGTGAGCTTTTAGCATGTTCTGTACTCTACTTATAGCCATTTATATACACCCTGTTTTCCCCCAAAATGTCTCTCTGAGAAAAGAAATGGCAGAAAATGGCATTTATGTATTTATGCACACAATCTCATGCAGAACTCGCTCTCAATTCTTTTATTTTGAACTGTATTGACATCAGACATGTAAATATTATTCGTTAGGACACAAATGACAAAAAAAAAAATATATATATATATATATATATACACATGAAGTGCTTTTTTTTTACATTCAACAATACAGTTTACTCGGTGTGAGTGAGTGTGCAGACAGACAGACAGACAGACAGACAGACACACCGACAGACAGATAGACAGACAGACAGACACACACACACACACACACACACGATCCCCCTTTTAGATTTCTAACCCCACATATGATAAGCAATAACCACGCCCTGTGGCGCTGGGATTGGCCAGGAGCAACACTGGAGGGCACGCAGCCCAGCGATTACATGAACCAACTGAATAGCTCTTGAGAAAGGACAGCGGGCTGCTCTGACTCCCGCTTCTGCCTTGTGCCTTGCTGTTGTGTGTTTATTTTGCACCCTTCCTCGTCCATGTCTCCCTGTCATATCCCCTGCTATCTGATCGTTCCCGTTTTCCCCTCGGCTATTCAACACGTCCTCACCGCCCTCGCAAACTGATCGATCATTTCCTCATTCCTCCGATGATCAAACACATCTCTTGATTACTTTCTCCCGGCTGGCACAGAGGAAGGCGACTCCAGCTCGTGCAGCGCGCCGAGGCGCGTTTCAATGGCGTTTCTCCTGTCTGCACAAGGAAGCGTTACCAGTTTTCTGCTTTTCCTCCTGCTCAATTTCAAAACAACAGCTGCGGTATGTGTTTGTTCACGTGTTGTCTTAGATGATAGGGACCTGATACCATGTGACAGGCTGGGGAAGTGTTTAAACTACGCCCTGCAGTAATAAAAACAAAAACACGTCATTGGCGGGGAGGGCTATTTCTGATAACACGTCAAAGACGTCATTGGCGGTGAATGAGTTAATAGGTTATCAGTTAACAAGTTACTTGTCTGTTATTCAGATGTTTTAAAAGGGTAAGCTTGGGCACAGTGGACATCTACAAGTTGGCAATAAAAGTGTAAGCTCAAGGTTGACTAAAGGAGTTAGGATATAATGCATAAAAAACTGGGACAAAAGACAGCAAAGGAGGCAGATATAATTCAAACAATAAGTTTTTATTGCAAATAATAGTTTTTATGAAATGAAAAACTTAAAGTAAAAAGAAATATATCAATCCATTTTGTCCTTGTGTGGAGCTGAGTCGGGGTTTCTGGACTGTGTGGAGGGACTGTCGAGTCTTGGAGTCAAGTCTGAGTCAGGGCTATGATTTGTCTATTATGTCAACTCAGATGTGATTGAGCATGAGGATAGCTTCTTCCATTTCGTCTGTAGTCATTTGAGTTGGTGATTTTGTAAGCAGTGGTGTGATAAGTGCGAGTG
>NW_028152099.1:35000-37500 GCF_964638095.1 Poromitra crassiceps
CCCAGAAAAAGTTTTGTGTGATTTGGCCAAACGGTCTAGGAGGAGCTCGCAAAAGTAGGTTTTTGATCAAATTCAAAATGGCGAAAATCTACCAGACATAAATGGGCGTGGCCTAGTAGGTTAGATGCATGATGCTCCAGGGAAACCAGTAGATGTGGAATTTTTATTCTACAGCTCGTGGTTCAGAAGTTATGGACCGACAAACGTGAAATTGGCTGTTATAGCGCCACCATCTAGTGGATTGGTGTAATTGTTTTACTCTGAGTAGTGGGTGATGTCGTGAACCTGTGTGGAAAGTTTGGGTGATGGGGGGTGTATGGTTTCTGACATCCACACATTTTTAGGGCAGGACAAGTACAAAAGCAAATACACAAAGTTTTGACATTTATAATTTCAAAACGGTTTCACGTATGCAAAATCCTTTAATAACTTTAGGTCGGGGTAGTCCATAGATAACCCAGACAAAGTTTAGTGTGATTTGGCCAAACAGTCTAGGAGGAGCTCGCAAAAGTAGGTTTTTGATCAAATTCAAAATGGCGGAAAATCTAGGCACACGCAAACGGGCGTGGCCTATATGGATAGATGCATATTGATCCAAGAAATCCAGGATAAGTGAAATTTTGAGTATAGGACACACGGTTCAGAAGATATGGACCATAAGGCGAAATGGTCTGTTATAGCGCCACCATCTGTTGGATTGGTGTTTTTTTTTTTCTCCGAGTAGGGGGTGACCTCTTGAACCTATGTGGAAAGTTTAGGTGATGTGGAGGGTATGGTTTCTGAGATCCACACACTTTTAGGGCAGAAAAAGAAGAAAAACAAATAGACAATATAGCCGCAAGCGGCGATGCGGGGTCCAAGCTTCTGGTGACTTGGGGGTTATATGTCAGATAATATAGACACTGAATTGCACATTTAGTCAGAGTTGATAGGTGCACAAGTGTACCAAGTTTGCAAGTAATATGTAGTAAGTAGCAGTGGTGGTTGGTAAGCCAAATGGTGGCTGTCAAAGAGGCTTATTAAGCAATGGACTTTTTCTAGGCAAACTGTCATAATTTCAAATCCTAGCTTCCTGATAAGCTTAGATGTGTTAGCCATGAGTGGACAGCTTACTGAGGTGTTGCTTTTGTGGTGTTCCGAGTCCATTGGATGAAGATAGTGTGCTGCTTCTACTGTACACTTCTGATCATGGTTATAGATGTGCTCAGTGAGGAAAGGATTAAACAAACTGTTCCTGAATGGTGATCTAAGTAATTGGTTGTCACAATGAAAAGCCAATGCTTTTGTAGTAGTGGTGGTAGTCATAAATCTGGTCTGCATAAGCACAAGGCCAGAATTTGAACCATTTGTCTTGAAATTAATGTAAAATCCTAACTATTACTAGATACTCCACATGGTACATTCATAGTGTCTCTGTATAGATATAACAAGATTAATATTCAGGTTGTGTAAATCACCCTTTAAGTCAAACTGTTAGTGGCTTAATAGGTTATCAGTTAACAAGTTACTTGTCTGTTATTCAGATGTTTTAAAAGGGTAAGCTTGGGCACAGTGGACATCTACAAGTTGGCAATAAAAGTGTAAGCTCAAGGTTGACTAAAGGAGTTAGGATATAATGCATAAAAAACTGGGACAAAAGACAGCAAAGGAGGCAGATATATGATTCAAACAATAAGTTTTTATTGCAAATAATAGTTTTTATGAAATGAAAAACTTAAAATATATCAATCCATTTTGTCCTTGTGTGGGGCTGAGTCGGGGTTTCTGGACTGTGTGGAGGGACTGTTGAGTCTTGGAGTCAAGTCTGAGTCAGGGCTATGATTTGTCTATTATGTCAACTCAGATGTGATTGAGCATGAGGATAGCTTCTTCCATTTCGTCTGTAGTCATTTGAGTTGGTGATTTTGTAAGCAGTGGTGTGATAAGTGCGAGTGGGATGGTGTATGATGTTTCCTGGTTATTGATGGACAGAGAGAATTGGATATGTGTTTTGCGGTTTCTGTTTCATGGCGTTGATTGCATTTGTGACATTTGTATGTGAGTCAAAGTTTACAGTAGTGATAGGTGCCAAAAACAGAAGTACTTGTTTGTGACGGTGGCAGAAGAGACTTCACCATAGATGCTTTGAGTGGTGGGTGGTGGTGGTTCTGTGTATGATTCAAGTGCAGTGGTGGGTGTTGATGTTGTGGTTGGGGTGGTTGTCAGATATGTATTGGTTTGTATGCATGTATGGATAGGTTGGTCAGGTGGTACCAGTCGTCAATGTCAGGTTTAGAGTACCCCCACACAGCTAGGTCAATGGTTCCAGTTGCATCACTGAGGAGGAAGGTTGTTGTATTCATGGTGGTGCCGGCTCAGGTTGTTGCTTCAGTTGTGGGTTTTACCAGTTTGATTACTTTGCAAGTGATGTTGATCTGTGGAAGAGCATGGCATAAACAGACAAATTAGTCATAGGAAGTAGTATGATTAGCTTTTATAACTTCACATTGACATGACACTA